>NC_030993.1:1950561-1951781 GCF_000149955.1 Fusarium oxysporum f. sp. lycopersici 4287
TCACGTAATTATTGTTGTCCAAGGGATGAGATGTGCTGTACCTGCCAGAGTATGCGGGAATGGATGGTCGAAACGGGCGTGGCAAGACGAGGCAAACGAGAAACAAACACTTCAGTGTATGATCGGCCCCAAGAATTCCAGACGCAACGGAAGAGAGAGAGAGAGAGAGGAGATGGAGGTGGTGGTGGTGGAGTCGGAGTCGGATTAGGATGGGATGGGATGGGATGAAGAGTGATAATAATAATAAAAAGGTCGAGACATGAAACGGAAGCAATGGGCATCTTAATAGCAATACCTGGTCTTGCTCTGTCTACGCGAGAGTCTCGAGATTGTGAAATTCATTGGCTCACTCTACTTGATTACGATGGATTACTGTAGATGCGCTGGCTACGAATAGAAGCACAGCTAAGCCCTTTCAGAGGCAGAAGAATCCTCCTCCAACCAAGCAGCATAAACACGTCCTCATCTCGAGGCCCATGAACTCAGAACCGCCCAGCAGGACCGTGTATGAGTTTTTAGAAACCACGAATTCCTCCGGCCAGTAGAATCTCCAGGCTCTGCATCTCTCTAAACGCTGGGGGAGCCAGGGGCCGGGTTGCCTTGTCCGTGCGTGATTGGCCGCAGAGAAACATCAAACACGCGAAACTGGCTGCAGGCATTTCTTCGGGCGGCTCTGCATCCCACGATTGGTCGAGGTGCAACTTGACTTGAAACCGGGCTATCTGATGCAAAACTGGGGCCGGGCTTGGGCTGGGCATGGGCTGGGCTTGGGTTGATGTTTGGTGAGGGGGAGGCGAAGACAAGAAGACCTCAAAAAGATCAAGACCAACGCCTGGAGGGGAAACTAAAGTTGGTAAAGATGAGGACCCTGCATTTCTTCAACTCTTGAACGCGTACCACGAGTTGAATGATCTACAGGGCTCGAGTAAGAGACCCCTCACTCACGTTACAAACAGGGTTATAGATATGTCTATCCTGAACATCCATATATAAGCGCTCATATAAGCCAGAGCACGTACCCTCGGGCATTAAAACAAATGCACCACCGTTTAATAAAGCATGAATGACAAAGGAACCCGTGCATGCATCTACCAACAGCGAGCGGGCCGCTTAAACAGCTCAACGACTTGACGTACAATCGTGGCGGTTGACTTGATTTGGTTACAGCGTTTCGGCTCTCTCGTCCCGCCTTGTGCAGCACTCGTACGTACAGAGACAGA